>NC_068424.1:52313206-52325706 GCF_023373465.1 Oncorhynchus keta | reverse complement strand
AATATAAAATAAAAGAGTAAAAAAGCGAGAGTGAGAAAAAAGAGAAAGATAGAGGGGAGACCGGGGGAGGGAGTGAGAAAAAAGAGAAAGATAGAGGGAGACCGGGGGAGGGAGTGAGAAAAAAGAGAAAGATAGATGGGAGACCGGGGGAGGGAGTGAGAAAAAAGAGAAAGATAGATGGGAGACCGGGGGAGGGAGTGAGAAAAAAGAGAAAGATAGATGGGAGACCGGGGGAGGGAGTGAGAAAAAAGAGAAAGATAGATGGAAGACCGGGGGAGGGAGTGAGAAAAAAGAGAAAGATAGAGGGGAGACCGGGGGAGGGAGTGAGAAAAAAGAGAAAGATAGAGGGAGACCGGGGGAGGGAGTGAGAAAAAAGAGAAAGATAGATGGGAGACCGGGGGAGGGAGTGAGAAAAAAGAGAAAGATAGAGGGAGACCGGGGGAGGGAGTGAGAAAAAAGAGAAAGATAGAGGGAGACCGGGGGAGGGAGTGAGAAAAAGAGAAAGATAGATGGGAGACCGGGGAGGGAGTGAGAAAAAGAGAAAGATAGAGGGGAGACCGGGGAGGGAGTGAGAAAAAGAGAAAGATAGAGGGGAGACCGGGGGAGGGAGTGAGAAAAAGAGAAAGATAGAGGGAGACCGGGGGAGGGAGTGAGAAAAAGAGAAAGATAGAGGGGAGACCGGGGGAGGGGAGTGAGAAAAAGAGAAAGATAGAGGGAGACCGGGGAGGGAGTGAGAAAAAGAGAAAGATAGAGGGAGACCGGGGAGGGAGTGAGAAAAAAGAGAAAGATAGAGGGGAGACCGGGGGAGGGAGTGAGAAAAAAAGAGAAAGATAGAGGGGAGACCGGGGAGGGAGTGAGAAAAAGAGAAAGATAGAGGGAGACCGGGGGAGGGAGTGAGAAAAAGAGAAAGATAGATGGGAGACCGGGGAGGGGGAGGGAGATGAGAGAAAAAAGAGAAAGATAGAGGGGAGACCGGGGGAGGGAGTGAGAAAAAGAGAAAGATAGAGGGAGACCGGGGGGGAGGGAGTGAGAAAAAAGAGAAAGATAGATGGGAGACCGGGGGAGGGAGTGAGAAAAAAGAGAAAGATAGAGGGGAGACCGGGGGAGGGAGTGAGAAAAAGAGAAAGATAGATGGGAGACCGGGGAGGGAGTGAGAAAAAGAGAAAGATAGAGGGAGACCGGGGAGGGAGTGAGAAAAAGAGAAAGATAGAGGGGAGACCGGGGAGGGAGTGAGAAAAAGAGAAAGATAGAGGGAGACCGGGGGAGGGAGTGAGAAAAAAAGAGAAAGATAGAGGGGAGACCGGGGGAGGGAGTGAGAAAAAGAGAAAGATAGATGGAAGACCGGGGGAGGGAGTGAGAAAAAGAGAAAGATAGAGGGGAGACCGGGGAGGGAGTGAGAAAAAGAGAAAGATAGAGGGAGACCGGGGAGGGAGTGAGAAAAAGAGAAAGATAGAGGGAGACCGGGGAGGGGGAGGGAGTGAGAAAAAGAGAAAGATAGAGGGAGACCGGGGAGGGAGTGAGAAAAAAGAGAAAGATAGATGGGAGACCGGGGGAGGGAGTGAGAAAAAAGAGAAAGATAGAGGGGAGACCGGGGGAGGGAGTGAGAAAAAGAGAAAGATAGAGGGAGACCGGGGAGGGAGTGAGAAAAAAAAGAGAAAGATAGAGGGAGACCGGGGGAGGGAGTGAGAAAAAAGAGAAAGATAGAGGGAGACCGGGGGAGGGAGTGAGAAAAAAGAGAAAGATAGAGGGAGACCGGGGAGGGAGTGAGAAAAAAGAGAAAGATAGAGGGGAGACCGGGGGAGGGAGTGAGAAAAAAGAGAAAGATAGAGGGAGACCGGGGGAGGGAGTGAGAAAAAAGAGAAAGATAGAGGGAGACCGGGGGAGGGAGTGAGAAAAAAGAGAAAGATAGAGGGAGACCGGGGGAGGGAGTGAGAAAAAAGAGAAAGATATAGGGAGACCGGGGGAGGGAGTGAGAAAAAAGAGAAAGATAGAGGGGAGACCGGGGGAGGGAGTGAGAAAAAAGAGAAAGCGATAGATAAGGGGAGGAGTGGAAATAGCCAGACGACAGTGTCAGCAGAGGTGACCAAATGATCCCTGTAGCCTCACAGAATGCTACAGA
Source organism: Oncorhynchus keta (assembly GCF_023373465.1). NCBI lineage: Eukaryota > Metazoa > Chordata > Actinopteri > Salmoniformes > Salmonidae > Oncorhynchus > Oncorhynchus keta. The sequence continues at coordinate 52,323,587 of NC_068424.1, read as the reverse complement.
TGGTGATGTTGTAGATGTTGTTTGTGTTGACGCCAACAGCAGTCCATTAGCGTGGTCCACCTCACACACAAAAAAACATACCAATATGTTTTGCAAACGACTCCCAGATCAGAGCTCATGCATTAGATACTTAGCGAGCAACACAATTAAATTAGCTAATGTTGAATTCCAAATCGCCCCCTAGTCCCTACCCCCTAGACAGGCAATCGCTACCGTAGATCTGTCCGTAGCCTGTCCGTAGGCAAGGTTAAGCAATTACCACATTGCTTGTAAACTTATGCAATTGCTTCGGGTCTACAGGGGTGCCTAGGGGGCTAGGGGTTGATTTTGCATTCAGCAAACGCATAATAGCAAACCCATGGTGTGATCTACAGTTGGGTAGAACCACCCAGGTATGATAGCTGATATCAAATTACAATGTAGTTGTCATTCCATATGCCTGAACTAAACGTAACCAGAGGCCCCTTCAGTTCCTCCACACCTGAACCAGTTGTGAGGAGGACATCACAGTGAATAAATACATGCTGAATGCGTTGTGAATATTAACGCTGTACGGCCAACAAGGACAACCGTCTTGAAATGATGATGTGGTTTTTATTCCTCTGAACTATTAGTATTTCATTCCTTGCCTGTCTTTGTCACCCCTGCTGCTGCATCTGTGTGTGTGTGTGTGTGTGTGTGTGTGTGTGTGTGTGTGTGTGTGTGTGTGTGTGTGTGTGTGTGTGTGTGTGTGTGTGTGTGTGTGTGTGTGTGTGTGTGTGTGGGGGGGGATAAAGAGAGGAAGAGAAAAGAGGGAGAGAGAGAGAGAGAGTACGACAGCAGCATTTTTAACAGTGTAAATGTCGTTGGTGCATGAGGATACTGAGGATACTGTTGATACTGAGGATACTGAGGACACTGAGGATACTGAGGATACTGAGGATACTGAAGATACTGAAGATACTGGGGACACTGAGGATACTGAGGATACTGAGGATACTGAGGACACTGAGGATACTGAGGATACTGAGGATACTGAAGATACTGGGGACACTGAGGATACTGAGGATACTGAGGATACTGAGGACACTGAGGATACTGAGGATACTGAAGATACTGGGGACACTGAGGATACTGAAGATACTGGGGACACTGAGGATACTGAAGATACTGGGGACACTGAGGATACTGAGGACACTGAGGATACTGAGGACACTGAGGATACTGGGGACACTGAGGATACTGAAGATACTGAGGACACTGAGGATACTGAGGACACTGAGGATACTGAGGACACTGAGGATACTGAGGACACTGAGGATACTGGGGACACTGAGGATACTGAAGATACTGAGGACACTGAGGATACTGAGGACACTGAGGATACTGAGGACACTGAGGATACTGAGGACACTGAGGATACTGAGGACACTGAGGATACTGAGGACACTGAGGATACTGAGGATACTGAGGACACTGAGGATACTGAGGACACTGAGGATACTGAGGACACTGAGGATACTGAGGATACTGAGGACACTGAGGATACTGAGGACACTGAGGATACTGAGGACACTGAGGATACTGGGGACACTGAGGATACTGAAGATACTGAGGACACTGAGGATACTGAGGACACTGAGGATACTGAGGACACTGAGGATACTGAGGACACTGAGGATACTGAGGACACTGAGGATACTGAGGACACTGAGGATACTGAGGACACTGAGGATACTGAGGACACTGAGGATACTGGGGACACTGAGGATACTGAGGACACTGAGGATACTGAGGACACTGAGGATACTGAGGACACTGAGGATACTGAGGACACTGAGGATACTGAGGACACTGAGGATACTGAGGACACTGAGGACAGTGAGGATACTGAGGACACTGAGGACACTGAGGACGTGGTTTTAATGACCAACTTCCCAGCTTCCACCACACAACCCTTCTATGCGTCACTCTCTGTGAGCGTGTGCATGAGTGTGTGTGAACTTGCATATGTGTGTGCGTGCGTGCAGTTGTGTGTGTGTGTTTGTGTGCGTGAGAGACAAATAAAAGATAGAGGGATGATGAAGGGAGAGGGCAGTAAGCATGGGGATGTAAGAGGGAGCTTAACTGTGGAGGGAAACACAAACACACACACAATGGCATTTGGATACAATTAAAATTCTTTGTCTCTGATCAATAATTTAATAAGCTGAAAGGATGAAGGACTCATCATAATCAATAAAGCTGTGTGTGTGTGTGTGTGTGTGTGTGTGTGTGTGTGTGTGTGTGTGTGTGTGTGTGTGTGTGTGTGTGTGTGTGTGTGTGTGTGTGTGTGTGTGTGTGTGTGTGTGTGTGTGTGTGTGTGTGTGTGTGTGTGTGTGTGTGTGTGTGTGTCAGTAGGCAAGAGTCGTAGAAATTTCATTCCCCCACAGTTGGTCTCAGCTTCCCTTACACTCAACTCAATCAAACAATACCCTACAACACAATCACGAACACACATAGCCAAACATTACACTGATAACCACACTATAACCATTAACCACACTTTCACACAACCACATCTTTGTTCACAACAATAACACACTCACTAATATAGCTATCTCTCTCTCTCTCTCTCTCTTCTCTGACTGCATCTCTCTTTCTCTCCCTCCTCTGACTGCATCTCTCTCACTCTCTCCCTCTTCCATCTGCATCTCTCTCTCTCTCCCTTCTCTGTCTGCATCTCTCTCACTCTCTCCCTCCTCTGTCTGCATCTCTCTAACTCTCTCCCTCCTCCGTCTGCATCTCTCTCACTCCTCCGTCTGCATCTCTCTCACTCTCTCCCTCCTCCATCTGCATCTCTCTCACTCTCTCCCTCCTCCGTCTACATCTCTCTAACTCTCTCCCTCCTCTGTCTGCATCTCTCTAACTCTCTCCCTCCTCCATCTGCATCTCTCTAACTCTCTCCCTCCTCCGTCTGCATCTCTCTAACTCTCTCCCTCCTCTGTCTGCATCTCTCTAACTCTCTCCCTCCTCCGTCTACATCTATCTAATTCTCTCCCTCCTCTGTCTGCATCTCTCTCACTCTCTCCCTCCTCTGTCTGCATCTCTCTAACTCTCTCCCTCCTCCGTCTGCATCTCTCTAACTCTCTCCCTCCTCCGTCTGCATCTCTCTCACTCTCTCCCTCCTCCGTCTGCATCTCTCTAACTCTCTCCCTCCTCCATCTGCATCTCTCTCACTCTCTCCCTCCTCTGTCTGCATCTCTCTAACTCTCTCCCTCCTCCGTCTGCATCTCTCTAACTCTCTCCCTCCTCCGTCTGCATCTCTCTCACTCTCTCCCTCCTCTGTCTGCATCTCTCTCACTCTCTCCCTCCTCCATCTGCATCTCTCTAACTCTCTCCCTCCTCTGTCTGCATCTCTCTAACTCTCTCCCTCCTCTGTCTGCATCTCTCTCACTCTCTCCCTCCTCCATCTGCATCTCTCTCACTCTCTCCCTCCTCCATCTGCATCTCTCTAACTCTCTCCCTCCTCCGTCTGCGTCTCTCTAACTCTCTCCCTCCTCTGTCTGCATCTCTCTAACTCTCTCCCTCCTCCGTCTACATCTCTCTAACTCTCTCCCTCCTCTGTCTGCATCTCTCTAACTCTCTCCCTCCTCCGTCTACATCTCTCTAATTCTCTCCCTCCTCTGTCTGCATCTCTCTAACTCTCTCCCTCCTCCATCTGCATCTCTCTCACTCTCTCCCTCCTCTGTCTGCATCTCTCTAATTCTCTCCCTCCTCCGTCTGCATCTCTCTCACTCTCTCCCTCCTCCGTCTACATCTCTCTCACTCTCTCCCTCCTCTGTCTGCATCTCTCTCACTCTCTCCCTCCTCTGTCTGCATCTCTCTAACTCTCTCCCTCCTCCGTCTGCATCTCTCTCACTCTCTTCCGTCTACATCTCTCTAACTCTCTCCCTCCTCTGTCTGCATCTCTCTCACTCTCTCCCTCTTCTGTCTGCATCTCTCTAACTCTCTCCCTCCTCTGTCTGCATCTCTCTAACTCTCTCCCTCTTCCGTCTGCATCTCTCTCACTCTCTCCCCCCTCTGTCTGCATCTCTCTAACTCTCTCCCTCTTCCGTCTGCATCTCTCTCACTCTCTCCCCCCTCCGTCTGCATCTCTCTCACTCTCTCCCTCCTCTGTCTGCATCTCTCTAACTCTCTCCCTCTTCCGTCTGCATCTCTCTCACTCTCTCCCCCCTCTGTCTGCATCTCTCTAACTCTCTCCCTCTTCCGTCTGCATCTCTCTAACTCTCTCCCTCCTCCGTCTGCATCTCTCTCACTCTCTCCCCCCTCTGTCTGCATCTCTCTAACTCTCTCCCTCTTCCGTCTGCATCTCTCTAACTCTCTCCCCCCTCTGTCTGCATCTCTCTAACTCTCTCCCTCCTCCTTCTGCATCTCTCTCACTCTCTCCCCCCTCTGTCTGCATCTCTCTAACTCTCTCCCTCTTCCGTCTGCATCTCTCTCACTCTCTCCCCCCTCTGTCTGCATCTCTCTAACTCTCTCCCTCTTCCGTCTGCATCTCTCTCACTCTCTCCCCCCTCTGTCTGCATCTCTCTAACTCTCTCCCTCCTCCGTCTGCATCTCTCTCACTCCTCCGTCTACATCTCTCTCACTCTCTCCCTCCTCTGTCTGCATCTCTCTCACTCTCTCCCTCCTCCGTCTGCATCTCTCTCACTCCTCCGTCTACATCTCTCTAACTCTCTCCCTCCTCTGTATGCATCTCTCTCACTCTCTCCCTCCTCCGTCTGCATCTCTCTAACTCTCTCCCTCCTCTGTATGCATCTCTCTCACTCTCTCCCTCCTCTGTCTGCATCTCTCTCACTCTCTCCCTCTTCTGTCTGCATCTCTCTAACTCTCTCCCCTCCTCTGTCTGCATCTCTCTCACTCTCTCCCTCCTCCATCTGCATCTCTCTCACTCTCTCCCTCCTCTGTCTGCATCTCTCTAACTCTCTCCCTCCTCTGTCTGCATCTCTCTAACCCTCTCCCTCCTCTGTCTGCATCTCTCTAACTCTCTCCCTCCTCTGTCTGCATCTCTCTAACCCTCTCCCTCCTCTGTCTGCATCTCTCTAACTCTCTCCCTCCTCTGTCTGCATCTCTCTAACCCTCTCCCTCCTCTGTCTGCATCTCTCTAACTCTCTCCCTCCTCCGTCTGCATCTCTCTAACTCTCTCCCTCCTCTGTATGCATCTCTCTCACTCTCTCCCTCCTCTGTCTGCATCTCTCTCACTCTCTCCCTCTTCTGTCTGCATCTCTCTAACTCTCTCCCCTCCTCTGTCTGCATCTCTCTCACTCTCTCCCTCCTCCATCTGCATCTCTCTCAATCTCTCCCTCCTCTGTCTGCATCTCTCTAACTCTCTCCCTCCTCTGTCTGCATCTCTCTAACCCTCTCCCTCCTCTGTCTGCATCTCTCTAACTCTCTCCCTCCTCTGTCTGCATCTCTCTAACCCTCTCCCTCCTCTGTCTGCATCTCTCTAACTCTCTCCCTCCTCTGTCTGCATCTCTCTAACCCTCTCCCTCCTCTGTCTGCATCTCTCTAACTCTCTCCCTCCTCTGTCTGCATCTCTCTAACTCTCTCCCTCCTCTGTCTGCATCTCTCTCACTCTCTCCCTCCTCCATCTGCATCTCTCTCACTCTCTCCCTCCTCTGTCTGCATCTCTCTAACTCTCTCCCTCCTCTGTCTGCATCTCTCTAACCCTCTCCCTCCTCTGTCTGCATCTCTCTAACTCTCTCCCTCCTCTGTCTGCATCTCTCTAACCCTCTCCCTCCTCTGTCTGCATCTCTCTAACTCTCTCCCTCCTCTGTCTGCATCTCTCTAACCCTCTCCCTCCTCTGTCTGCATCTCTCTAACTCTCTCCCTCCTCTGTCTGCATCTCTCTAACCCTCTCCCTCCTCTGTCTGCATCTCTCTAACTCTCTCCCTCCTCCATCTACATCTCTCTCACCCCCCTCTGTCTGCATCTCTCTAACGCTCTATCTCACTTTCTCAATTCAATTCAATTCAAGGGGCTTTATTGGCATGGGAAGCATATGTTAACATTGCCAAAGCAAGTGAGGTAGATACATTTGTATAAAAGTGAAATAATAAAAATTAACAGTAAACATTACACATAAAGAAGTTTCAAAACAATAGAGACATTACAAATGTCATATTACGTATATATACAGTGTTGTAATGATGTACAAATGGTTAAGTGTACACAAGGGAAAATAAATAAGCATAAATACGGGTTGTATTTACAATGGTGTTTGTTCTTCACTGGTTGTCCTTTTCTTGCGGCAACAGGTCAACAATCTTGCTGCTGTGATGGCGCACTGTGGAATTTTACCCAGGAGATATGGGAGTTTATCAAAATTGGGTTTGTTTTCAAATTCTTTGTGGATCTGTGTAATCTGAGGGAAATATGGGTCTCTAATATGGTCATACATTGGACAGGAGGTTAGGAAGTGCAGCTCAGTTTCCACCTCATTTTGTGGGCAGTGTAGATATAGCCTGTCTTCTCTTGAAAGCCATGTCTGCCTACGGCGGCCTTTCTCAATAGCAAGGCTATGCTCACTGAGTCTGTACATAGTCAAAGCTTTCCTTAAGTTTGGGTCAGTCACAGTGGTCAGGTATTCTGCCACTGTGTACTCTCTGTTTAGGGCCAAATAGCATTCTAGTTTGCTCAGTTTTTTGTTAATTCTTTCCAATATATCAAGTAATTATCTTTTTGTTTTCTCATGATTTGATTGGGTTTAGTTGTGCTGCTGTCCTGGGGCTCTGTGGGGTGTGTTTGTGAACAGACCAGCTTGCTTAGGGGACTCTTCTCCAGGTTCATCTCTGTAGGTGATGGCTTTGTTATGGAAGGTTTGGGAATCGCTTCCTTTTAGGTGGTTGTAGAATTGAATGGCTCTTTTCTGGATTTTGATCATTAGTGAGTATCGGCCTAATTTTGCTCTGCATGCATTATTTGGTGTTCTACGTTGTACACAGAGGATATTTTTGCAGAATTTTGCATGCAGAGTCTCAATTTGGTGTTTGTCCCATTTTGTGAAATCTTGGTAGGTGTGCTGACCCCAGATCTCACAACCATAAAGGGCAATGACTGACTGATTCAAGTATTTTTTAGCCAGATCCTAATTGGTATGTTGAATTTCATGTTCCTTTTGATGGCCTAGAATGCCCTTCTTGCCTTGTCTCTCAGATTGTTCACAGCTTTGTGGAAGTTACCTGTGGCGCTGATGTTTAGGCCAAGGTATGTATAGTCTTTGTGTGCTCTAGAGCAACAGTGTCTAGATGGAATTTGTATTTGTGGTCCTGACGACTGGACTTTTTTTGGAACACCATTATTTTGCTGCACACTTTTTTACTTTTTTACTTTTTCGTTGATATATATGTTGAAGAGGGTGGGGCTTAAGCTGCATCCCTGTCTCACCCCACGGCCCTGTGGGAAGAAATGTGTGTGTTCTTTGCCTATTTTAACTGCACACTTGTTGTTTGTGTACATGGATTTTATAATGTCGTATGTTTTACCCCCAACACCACTTTCCATCAATTTGTATATAGACCCTCATGCCAAATTGACTCGAAGGCTTTGCCTTTGTTTTACTTTTGTTTGGTTGTCAATTAGGGTGTGCAGGGTGAATACATGGCCTGTTGTACGGTAATTTGTAAAAAGACAATTTGACATTTGCTCAGTACATTGTTTTCATTGAGGAAATGTACGAGTCTGCTATTAATGATAGTGCAGAGGATTTTCCCAAGGTTGCTTTTGACGCATATCCCACGGTTGTTATTGGGGTCAAATTTGTCTCCACTTTTGTGGATTGGGGTGATCAGTCCTTGGTTCCAAATATTGGTGAAGATGGGTTGGAGGGTTGGAGGGTTTTTATTTTGTCCTATAGCAGATTCAAGGTAATTGGATAATCCAGAGGGTTCTGGTCGTCTTTAATAGTATTTGATCCTGTATATGTTTTTGCTCTTTATTATCTGTTATAGAGCCAAAAATATTGGAGAAGTGGTTTATCCATACATCTCCATTTTGGATAGATCATTCTCCGTGTTGTTGTTTGTTTAGTGTTTTCCAATTTTCCCAGAAGTGGTTAGAGTCTATGGATTCTTCAATTACATTGAGCTGATTTCTGACGTGCTGTTCCTTCTTTTTCCGTAGTGTATTTCTGTATTGTTTTAGTGATTCACCATAGTGAAGGCGTAGGCTCAGGTTTTTCGGGTTTTTAGTTGGACAGGTTTCTCAATTTCTTTCTTAGATTTTTACATTCTTCATCAAACCATTTGTCATTGTTGTTAATTTTCTTTGGTTTTCTATTTGAGATTTTTAGATTTGATAGGGAAGCTGAGAGGTCAAATATACAGTTAATATTTTCTACTGCCAAGTTTACACCTTCACTATTACAGTGGAACGTTTTACCCAGGAAATTGTCTAAAAGGGATTGAATTTGTTGTTGCCTAATTGTTTTTTGGTAGGTTTCCAAACTGCATTCATTCCATCTACTGTATAGCATTTCTTAATGTTACTCAGTTCCTTTGACTTTGATGCCTCATGATTGAGTATTGCTCTGTTCAAGTAGACTGTGATTTTGCTGTGGTCTGATAGGGGTGTCAGTGGGCTGACTGTGAACGCTCTGAGAGACTCTGGGTTGAGGTCAGTGATAAAGTAGTCTACAGTACTCTCTCTCTCACTTTCCATCTCTCTCTCTCTTTAGTCTCTCACTCTCTCTTATCTGCATCTCTCTCTCTATCTCTCACTCTACGTTCTCCATCTCTGTCTCACTCTCTCTTTTAAAATTATATTTCAGTGTCCCACTGGCAGGACAAGCTGAGGTACTGCCAAGGCAATAATGAGAACTGTCAAACTCCAACAAATGAACAGGTGAGAGAGAAACTGGGAGAAAGAGAGAGAGGGGGGAGAGAGAGAGGGAGACAGCTACTGCAGTTACTATCATGCACTCTCTCACTATCTCCCTCTCTGTCTCTCTCTCACACACACACACGCACGCACGCACACACACACACACACACACACACACACACACACACACACACACACACACACACACACACACACACACACACACACACACACACACACACACACACACACACACACACACACACACACACACACACGCTCACAGCCCTTCTCTGTTTACCTTGTGTATGTATTCTCCAGATCACATTAAGTTTGCAGTGAATAAGTTCTTTAATGCACTTTGCCATAGTGCTGGGGAATGAGCAGACGTAATTTAAGTCCGACAGCATCAGCAAATAGAGTTCATGGAGGAGATGCTATGACAGCATGATAGAGAGCAGGGCCAGTTAGTGTGTGTGTGTGTGTGTGTGTGTGTGTGTGTGTGTGTGTGTGTGTGTGTGTGTGTGTGTGTGTGTGTGTGTGTGTGTGTGTGTGTGTGTGTGTGTGTGTGTGTGTGTGTGTGTGTGTGTGTGTGTGTGTGTGTGTGTGTGTGTGTGTGTGTGTGTGTGTGTGTGTGTGTGTGTGTGCTTGCGTGCGTGCTTGCGTGCGTGTATGTGTGATTACAGTAGGATGGAAGGATGACAGAGCTCTCCGATTGCTATCACTCTGTTGCTGACATAAAATATGCACCGATGTTGTTTTACAACCATTACATAAAATCCAATCATTCAAAATAGCAAGACATGAAATGATTCAACACATAAACACTTACGTTGCAGGTACCCATGCCCGCACGCACGCATACACACACGCAGACACAAAACACATACAGTCCCATTGGAGCTTTGAATCCTGTCTCTCAAACTAGCAGAGAGATGGGGGGAGGAGGAGGGGGATGAATGGATTGGAAGATTAGAGAGGAGGAGAGCAAATTGAAAGTATTGAGTGGAGAGAAGAGGAGTGGCAGTTCAAAGAGAAAGCAATACGGAGGAGGAGAGGAAAAAAAGAGACTGAGATGGGTACACACTCTTAGAAAAAAGGGTTCCAAAAGGGTTCTACGGCTGTCTCCATAGGAAAATCCTTTTTTGTTCCAGGTAAAACCCTTTTTGGTTTCAGGTAGAACAAATTGTGTGTTCTGTGTAGAACCCTCTGTGGAAAGGGTTCGAAAGTAGAACCCAAAAGGGTTTTACCTGGGACCAATAAGGGTTCTTCAAAATGTTACCCTATGGAGAAAGCCGAAGAACCCTTTTAGGTACTAGATAGCACCTTTGTTTCTAAGAGTGCATGATCCAAAATGGAGGATAGGAACAAAGTACCGGAGGAGAGAGGAAATGGAGGAGAATCATGGTGATGAAATGGAAAAGGAGTACTGTATTGTGGAAAAGAGATGAAGAGAAGGGAGAGATGTGGAGACAGAGAGGGACAGAGAGGGAGGCATACAGTATATTGGGATGAGAGATGAGGGGAAAATCAGAGAGAG